>NC_068443.1:32502614-32506297 GCF_023373465.1 Oncorhynchus keta
AATATTTATGTAGATGAGATATTTCTGTGTTGCATTTTCAATACATTTGCAAAACATGTCTCTAATGTCTCATGTATATATTTTAATTAATTTTGAATTCAGGCTGTAACAAGATGTGGAATAGTCAAGGGCTATGAATATTTTCTGTAGGCACTGTAGATTAATAGATGGATTAGATAGATTAGATAATCCACCATAGCCTACAGAGAGTCAAAACATCTACCACAGCCTACAGAGAGTCAAAACATCTACCATAGCCTACAGAGAGTCAGAACATCTACCACAGCCTACAGGGAGTCAAAACATCTACCATAGCCTACAGGGAGTCAAAACATCTACCATAGCCTACAAGGAGTCAAAACATCTACCATAGCCTACAAGGAGTCAAAACATCTACCATAGCCTACAGGGAGTCAAAACATCTACCACAGCCTACAGGGAGTCAAAACATCTACCACAGCCTACAGGGAGTCAACATATCTACCAAAGCCTACAGGGAGTCAAACATCTACCATAGCCTACAGGGAGTCAAAACATATACCACAGCCTACAGGGAGTCAAAACATATACCATAGCCTACAGGGAGTCAAAACATCTACCATAGCCTACAGGGAGTCAAAACATCTACCATAGCCTACAGGGAGTCAAAACATCTACCATAGCCTACAGGGAGTCAAAACATCTACCATAACCTACAGGGAGTCAAGACATCTACCATAGCCTACAAGGAGTCAAAACATCTACCACAGCCTACAGGGAGTCAAAACATCTACCATAGCCTACAGGGAGTCAAAATATCTACCACAGCCTACAGGGAGTCAAAACATCTACCATAGCCTACAGGGAGTCAAAACATCTACCACAGCCTACAGGGAGTCAAAACATCTACCACAGCCTACAGAGAGTCAAAACATCTACCATAGCCTACAGGGAGTCAAAACATCTACCACAGCATACAGGAGTCAAAACATCTACCATAGCCTACAGGGAGTCAAAACATCTACCATAGCCTACAGGAGTCAAAATATCTACCACAGCCTACAGGAGTCAAAACATCTACCATAGCCTACAGGGAGTCAAAACATCTACCACAGCCTACAGAGTCAAAACATCTACCACAGCCTACAGAGAGTCAAAACATCTACCACAGCATACAGGGAGTCAAAACATCTACCATAGCCTACAGGGAGTCAAATATCCACCATAGCCTACACAGACTAAAGACAGAAAACATGGCCTGAAGACGTGAGAACAGAGCAGCCCGCTGTGTCTGAGTGAATTGTTATGACTCCCTCCTGTCTGAGTGACTTGTATTGACTCACCTCCTGTGTCTGAGTGACTTGTTATGACTCCCCTCCTGTCCCTGAGTGACTTGTTATGACTCCCTCCTGTGTCTGAGTGACTTGTTATGACTCCCCTCCTGTGTCTGAGTGACTTGTTATGACTCCCCTCCTGTTGGAGTGACTTGTTATGACTCCGCTCCTGTGTCTGAGTGACTTGTTATGACTCCCCTCCTGTCTGAGTGACTTGTTATGACTCCTCTCCTGTCCTGAGTGACTTTTTATGACTCCCCTCCTGTGTCTGAGTGACTTGTTATGACTCCTCTCCTGTCCCTGAGTGACTTGTTATGACTCCCCTCCTGTGTCTGAGTGACTTGTTATGACTCCCCTCCTGTGTCTGAGTGACTTGTTATGACTCCTCTCCTGTCCCTGAGTGACTTGTTATGACTCCCTCCTGTCCCTGAGTGACTTGTTATGACTCCCTCCTGTCCCTGTGACTTGTTATGACTCCTGTCCCTGAGTGACTTGTTATGACTCCCCTCCTGTGTCTGAGTGACTTGTTATGACTCCCCTCCTGTGTCTGAGTGACTTGTTATGACTCCCTCCTGTGTCTGAGTGACTTTTATGACTCCCCTCCTGTGTCTGAGTGACTTTTATGACTCCCCTCCTGTGTCTGAGTGACTTGTTATGACTCCTCTCCCTGTGACTTGTTATGACTCCCCTCCTGTGTCTGAGTGACTTGTTATGACTCCTCCTGTGTCTGAGTGACTTGTTATGACTCCCTCCTGTCCCTGAGTGACTTGTTATGACTCCTCTCCTGTCCCTGAGTGACTTGTTATGACTCCCCTCCTGTGTCTGAGTGACTTGTTATGACTCCTCTCCTGTGTCTGAGTGACTTGTTATGACACCCCTCCTGTGTCTGAGTGACTTTTTATGACTCCCCTCCTGTGTCTGAGTGACTTTTTATGACTCCCCTCCTGTGTCTGAGTGACTTGTTATGACTCCTCTCCTGTCCCTGAGTGACTTGTTATGACTCCTCTCCTGTCCCTGGTGACTTTTATGACTCCCCTCCTGTGTCTGAGTGACTTGTTATGACTCCTCTCCTGTCCCTGAGTGACTTGTTATGACTCCCCTCCTGTCCCTGAGTGACTTGTTATGACTCCCCTCCTGTGTCTGAGTGACTTGTTATGACTCCGCTCCTGTGTCTGAGTGACTTGTTATGACTCCCCTCCTGTGTCTGAGTGACTTGTTATGACTCCCCTCCTAATTTCCATGCCTTCAGGGCGGATTATCTGCCATGGTGGGCCGGAGTGAGGCAGCGCTGTGAGCCGGCGTCGCCGCGGTGATGGTGGGCCGGAGTGAGGCAGCGCTGTGAGCCGGCGTCGCCGCGGTGATGGTGGGCCGGAGTGAGGCAGTGCTGTGAGCCGGCGTCGCCGCGGTGATGGTGGGCCGGAGTGAGGCAGCGCTGTGAGCCGGCGTCGCCGCGGTGATGGTGGGCCGGAGTGAGGCAGCGCTGTGAGCCGGCGTCGCCGCGGTGATCTGCCAGGTACGTGGCAGGGATTAGAGCCCAGAGGAGCTCGCTGAGAGAGGAACGTGAGGGGACGCATCCCACACGGTGTACACTTAGGCCTCCCGAATGGCACGGCGGTCTTAAGGCACTGCGTCTCAGCGCAAGAGGCGTCACTACAGACCCTGGTTCGAATCCAGGCTGTATCACATCTCGCTGTGATTTGGAGTCCCGTAGGGCGGTGCACAATTGTCCCAGTGTCGTCCGTGGTAGGCTGCCATTGTAAATAAGAATTTGTTCTTCAATGACTTGTTGAATGAATTAACGTTTATTTTTTATTTAAATACCCCGTCATTCACCGGGTCACCCCACACGGAGACACAGGGAGGGACACAGGCCAGTGTTGTAAGAGGGTGTCTCCCATCTAGATATGTAATGTATGTATTTCGTAATAGATGTGTAACATATTTTTTTAGACCAGGTAGAGAATAGTGAGGGTAGTGGGTATTTTGTTTTGTAGACCACTTTTGCAGCCGTTGAGTATGCAAGTTTTTTGCTACTTCCTATAAGAGATTCAGCTAACCAAGGTCCCCAGGAGATGAGTATAATCAGGTGTGTTAGAGACGGGCGACAACAAGCAGGAGGGTATCTCCCCAGGACTAGGGTTGGCCACCCCTTGTTCTGTCATAGAGGCTAGCTGTGGTATCTGGGAGGTTTCCGTTTGTCAACACAGATACCTTGTCAACATCGGCAATATCATTTAAAATGAATGAAAACAAATAAGAGATGTTATGGTCCTTGTTTAAGGTTAGTAAGGGTGGTTAGGGTTTAGGTTTCAAATCTGCATTAACTGACTGACTGACTGACTCCTCCACTGAGTCACACAGCTGGGTGTC
>NC_068443.1:32506397-32511422 GCF_023373465.1 Oncorhynchus keta
CTGTTGTCAGAGCACCTTCGGTGAATTTTAAGTGTTACATTTCCCTACCCCATCTGTTCCCTATCAATTTTATTTGTCACAAACACATGGTTAGCAGATGCTAATGTGAGTGTCGAAATGCTTGTGCTTCTAGTTCTGACCATGCAGTAATATCTAACAATTTCACATATGTACATAAAAAATATGGATGGCCGACCGGCATAGGCAAGATGCAGAAAATGGTTTCAAGTACAGTGTATATACTTGAGTAATGTCGGTTATGTAAACATATAAAGTGGCTAGAGGTTGGCAGCAGCCACTCAATGTTAGTGATGGCTGTTTAACAGTGATGGCCTTGCGAGAAGCTGGTTGTCAGTCTGTCCCCGCTTTGATGCACCTGTACTGACCTCTCCTTCTGGATGATAGTGGGGTTGAACAGGTTGTCCTTGATCTTTTTGGCCTTCCTGTGACATGGGGTGGTGTAGGTTGCCCCCTCTGGAGAGCCTTACGGTTATGGGCGGTGCAGTTGCCGTACCAGGCGGTGATTGTGCGTCTGTAAAAGTGAGTTTCTGGTGACAAGCAGTTTCTTCAGCCTCCCGAGATTGAAGAGGCGCTGTTGTGCCGCCTGTGTGGGTGGATCATTTCAGTTTGTCCGTAATGTGTCCGGCGAGGAACTTTCCACTACTGTTCCGTCGATAGGGGGCTGCTCCCTCTGTTTCCTGATGTCACCGACCATCTCCTTTGTTTTGTTGACTTTGAGGTTATTTTCCTGACACCACACTCCGAGGGCCCTCACCTCCTTCCTGTAGGCCGTCTCGTTGTTGGTAATCAAGCCTACCACTAGTGTTGTCTACAAACTTGAGTTGGAGGCGTGCATGGCCACGCAGTCATGGGTGAACAGGGCGTACAGGAGAGGGCTGAGAACGCACCCTTGTGGGGCCCCAGTGTTGAGGATCAGCGGGGTGGAGAAGTTGTTTCCCACCCTCACCACCTGGGGGCAGCCCGTCAGGAAGTCCAGGACCCAGTTGCACAGGGTGGGGTCGAGGCCCAGGGTCTCGCGCTTAATGACAAGTTTGGAGGGTACTATGGTGTTAAATGCTGAGCTGTAGTCGATGAGCAGCATTCTTACATAGGTATTCCTCTTGTCCAGATGGGTTAGGGCAGTGTGATTGCGTCTGTGAACCTATTGGAGTGGCTGTTGGGTGTAGGTGATATGGTCGTTGACTAGTCTCTCAAAGCTGATGATGACGCAAGTGAGTGCTACGGGGCGATAGACATTTAGCTCCGTTACCGTAGCTTTCTTGGGAACAGAAACAATGGTGGCCCTCTTGAAGCATGTGGACACAGCAGACATGGAAAGGATTGCTTGAATATGTCCGTGAACACACTAGCCAGCTGGTCTGCGCATGCTCTGAGGACGCGGCTAGGGATGCCGTCTGGCCCGGTAATACGTTGAAGTGTTTTACTCACGTTGGCTGCGGTGAAGGAGAGCCCGCAGGTTTTGGGAGCGGGCCGTGTCGGTGGCACTGTATTGTCCTCAAAGCGAGCAAAGAAGTTGTTTGTCTGGGAGCAAGACATCGTGGTTCGCGACGGAGACGGTTTTGTTTTTGTAGTCAGTGATTGACTGTAGCCCCTGCCACATACCTCTCGTGTCTGAGCCGTTGAATTGCGACTCTACTTTGTCTCTATACTGACGCTTAGCTTGTTTGATTGCCTTGCGGCGGGAATAGCTACACTGTATTCGGTCATGTTTCCGGTCGCCTTGCCCAGATTTGAAAGCAGTGGTACGCGCTTTCAGTTTTGCGCGAATGCTGCCATCAGTCCACGGTTTCTGGTTGGAAGGTTTTAATAGACACTGTGGGTACAACATCACCTATGCACTTGCTAATAAACTTGCACACCGAATCAGCGTATTCATCAATGTTATTGTCCGACGCTATGCGCAACATATCCCAGTCCACTCAGATTTTCCAAAATGAGGGCGGGGGAGGGCTTTGTATGCGTTGCGGAAGTTAGAATAGAAATGATCCAGGGTTTTGCCAGCCCATTTGATATGCTAATAACATTTTGGGAGCCTTGGTTTCAGATTAGCCTTGTTAAAATCCCCAGCTACTATAAATGCAGCCTCAGGATATGTGGTTTCCAGTTTACATGGAGTCCAATGAAGTTCTTTCAAGGCCGTCGATGTGTCTGCTTGGGTGGGGTATCGAAGAGAATTCTCTTGGTAGATAATGCGGTTGGCATTTGATTGGTGAACAAAAGGACTTGAGTTCCTGTATGTTATGATCACACCACGTCTCGTTACATTTACATAAGGCATACACCCCCGCCCTTCTTCTTGCCAGAGAGATGTTTGTTTCTGTCGGCACGATGCGTGCAGAAACCAGGTGGCTGTACCGACTCTTGCTCGGATTTCGTCTACCATGTTGTCAAGAGTAGTATGCTCGGGAGCGGTGCGCGATTTGACCAGAAGACCGCTCCGTCTGCCCCTTCTACGGCGCCGTTGTTTTGGGTCGCCGGCTGGGATCCGATCCGTTGTCCTGGGTGGTGGACCAAACAGAGGAGCCGTTTCGGGAAAGTTGTAATGTTGGGGAGTTGACGTTGCTCTTATATCCAATAGTTCCTCCCGGCTGCATGTAATAAAACTTTAGATTTCCTGGGGTAACAATGTAAGAAATAACACATACCAAGTAGTGGGGCAGCCGTTTGGTGGTTCGAATCCCAGAATGTAGCTTTGCGTTTCCAAACTCTCGCTGGGTATAGACGTGTGAGTACAAGATGGCATTTATTAGAGCCAAATGTATTAGACTGGTTTCAACTGTTCTGCCTGCGGATCACCGTGCTTCTACATCTGTATTGCTTGCTGTTTGGGGTTCTAGGCTGGTTTTCTGTAGAAGCACTGACCTAAAAAGGGCTTTAGAAATGCATTACATATGGAATCGCATGATGCGCAGTGTGACGTGTTTACTCCCTCCGTGCACAGCTAGCTAGTATAATTACATCACCGTGATCATGGTATTGAACTCAAGGCTGTCACTTTACCAAGTGGGTGTAGGCAATAGCCATTAGGGTCAGTAAGGGAAAGAAGAGGACGTGCTTAACTCTAAATTCCCTTCAGTGAACCATTAAAGGTGCTTGGAACCAAAAATAGATTTTTGTTTTGTATGATACCCATCAAGGACGAGACTGGCGAGGCCACCTCCAAGGCGATGGTGGACATCAACACCCACGGTCATCTTGAGTGACCGAGGTCATGAACGCTGGAATGGTTATTTTTTTACAATTTCTTTTTGTTTTTTCCATGGTACATAATTAGACATATTTCAATATCGCTTTCCTACCCCCTCCAGGTTTGGGGACTGGACAAGTCCCTTGATTGGTACCAGGAAGGATGTGAGAACAACCTGAAGGTGAGTCTCTCTTTGCACACAACAGCAGCATCCAGGCCTCCACCGAGTACAAACGGGAGCCGCAGCTGTTGACTGAGGTAAACAATGCAATTGTTATTGCATATACTGTAATCTTTCAAATGTTTGTATAACGTACTTTCAGATCCCTGAAACCCCACCTGATGTGGTGGAAGTTTTTGAACCCGATCAGAATGCCTTCGAGGACCACCTTCCTATGTATATGATTGTATTTATTCCTGTTATCAATCAAGGTGAGACTTGACAAGGCGCAGGAGAAACAGAAGGAGAAAAGGATGAAAGGAAGGCGAGACCTGGGGAAAACCTCTCTGCTCTTTTGCTCCTAGCTGCAGTCACCATCTGTTAAAGTGAATATTTATATTAACTTTATACTATTTAGTTTTTTTTGACTATTTGCATACAAAACAACCTGAAGCTACTTTTAGTTTCCCTAATGCTGATCTGAAGTGTAGCCCTGACGCCCTACACTTCAGGGAAGCTCGATAGACAAACTAAGTAAAGTTTTGGTTGACATTTGAGAAAAGCAAGAAAGTGTAGTTATGCTAAGCGTATAAAAAATGTACCTCTTCAATTTACCTCTACAAATGACTTTAGGACCATCGACTGGCCGAGCCCCCCAGGAGGTATCCCATCCACCAGAACCAGTGAGTTCGGATCAGTTTGGTTTGCTGTGCTCTGAGTCGGAGTGGCACCAGTTAGACTATACCTTCCAAAAGTGTTGAAGTACATATCTCCCATTTCTAACACTGCATCAATCCATGACATTTTCTCAGTGTAACCTGTGTGTTTGCTTGTCTCCTACATTGTTCCCTTTAACTCTGCTCCTGTTCTCAAGAGCGCAGCAGCGCCTGGACTTTGCAGTCCCCCTTCCGAGACTGGCTGCCTGTTGAGAACAAGGGACAGGCAGAACCTCCCACCCACACAGCAACCACCTCCTCTATATTCCACAAACCAGAATTTAGTATTTTATCTATGATTGCCATGTGAGTGTACAGAAAATCAGTGTGAAAAAAAATCACGACAACTGTACCAAAAACGATTCAAGTTTATGTATGAAAATATATTGACAGGTTGGGTTTCACAAGGTGTTCATTATTGGAAGCTGTAAGGTATCCTTTGATGTCATTCATTTGTTCCAGGTTATTCATTGTTGTATCCTTGGACCGACACCAGATGATATATATGTATTCAACCACAAGGGTGTATTAAATGAGAGGGGGGGTCATAATAGAGGACTACTGAAATGATATTATTTCAGTGTAGATGAGGGCAGGTTAAATAAAGACATGACAGCCAGACAAGCCAGTGACTGAATCAAAAGGATTTACATCTGAATGGAGTGAACATCAGCTTACTTTGTGATCTGTAAGGTAAGTAACTTTAATGTGTCAAGCAGAATACACGTTTTCTTTGCCATTTCCCGAAACGTAGCAACGCTTAAGACATGGATTTCATGTTGCAATGTTGACGAGGTACCCCAAAATGTAGTTTGAATGAACGTTTCCATGTTACAAGCTAAACAGAGTTTGTTTAAAAAGCGAAGTTGTCGCAGAAATCAGCCTTGTTTGCATAGCGACGAAGAAAAGAACACAATTTAGGCTGTGATCTCAAATTCTAA
>NC_068443.1:32511522-32521711 GCF_023373465.1 Oncorhynchus keta
GTGTGTCGGGTCGTTGTCAGGCTGGAAGACCCAGCCCCTTACTGATCCCCTTACTAAGAGAAGGAGGTTGTTGGCCAAGATCTCGCGATACATAGCCCCATCCATCCTCCCCTCAATCCGGTGAAGTCGTCATGTCCCCTTTTCAGAAAAGCATCCCCAAAGAATGATGTTTCCACCTCCATGCTTCACGGTTGGGGTGGTGTTCTTGGGGTTGTACTCATCCTTCTTCTTAACACGGCGAGTGGAGTTTAGACCAAAAAGCTCTATTTTTGTCTCATCAGACCACATGACCTTCTCCCATTCCTCCTCTAGATCATCCAGATGGTCATTGGCAAACTTCAGACGGGCCTGGACATGCGCTGGCTTGAGCAGGAGGACCTTGCGTGCGCTGCAGGATTTTAATCCATGACGGCGTAGTGTGTTACTAAAGGTTTTCTTTGAGACTGTGGTCCCAGCTCTCTTCAGGTCATTGACCAGGTCCTGCCGTGTAGTTCTGGGCTGATCCCTCACCTTCCTCATGATCATTGATGCCCCAGACCGAGGGTGATTGACCGTCATCTTGAACTTCTTCCATTTTCTAATAATTGCGCCAACAGTTGTTGCCTTCTCACCAAGCTGCTTGCCTATTGTCCTGTAGGCCATCCCAGCCTTGTGCAGGTCTACAATTATCCCTGATGTCCTTACACGGCTCTTTGGTCTTGGCCATTGTGGAGAGGTTGAAGTCTGTTTGAGTGTGTGGACAGGTGTCTTTTATACAGGTAACGAGTTCAAACCGGTGCAGTTAATACAGGTCATGAGTGGAGAACAGGAGAGCTTCTTAAAGAAAAACAAACGGGTCTGTGAGAGCCGGAATTCTTACTGGTTTTGTAGGTGATCAAATAATATAATAATAATATATGCCATTTAGCTGACGCTTTTATCCAAAGCGACTTACAGTCATGTGTGCATACATCCTACGTATGGGTGGTCCCGGGAATCGAACCCACTACCCTGGCGTTACAAGCGCCATGCTCTACCAACCATACTTATGCAAATGAATTACTTAAATCATACAATGTGATTTTCTGGATTTTTGTTTTCGATTCCGTCTCTCACAGTTGAAGTGTACCTATGATAAAAATGACAGACTTCTACATGCTTTGTAAGTAGGAAACACTGCCGATTTTGCAGGTTATCAAATACTTGTTCTCCCCACTGTACATATGAGATTAGTAATGTAGGGTATGTAAACATTAAGTAGCATTGTTTAAAGTGGCTAGTGATATATTTTTTACATCAATTTCCATTATACCTTCCAAAAGTGTTGAAGTACATATCTCCCTTCTAACACTGCACCAATCCATGACATGTTCTCAGTGTAACCTGTGTTTGCTTGTTTATGTGTCTGTCTCCTACATTGTTCCCTTTAACTCTGCTCCTGTTCTCAAGAGCGCAGCAGTGCCTGGACTTTGCAGTCCCCCTTCCGAGACTGGCTGCCTGTTGAGAACAAGGGACAGGCAGAACCTCCCACCCACACAGCAACCACCTCCTCTATATTCCACAAACCAGAATTCAGTATTTTATCTATGATTGCCATGTGAGTGTACAGAAAATCAGTGGAAAAAAACACGACAACTGTACCAAAAACAATTCAAGTTTATGTATGAAAATATATTGACAGGTTGGGTTTCACAAGGTGTTCATTATTGGAAGCTGTAAGGTATCCTTTGATGTCATTCATTTGTTCCAGGTTATTCATTGTTGTATCCTTGGACCTACACCAGATGATATATATGTATTCAACCACAAGGGTGTATTAAATGAGAGGTGGGGTCATAATAGAGGACTACTGAAATGATATTATTTCAGTGTAGATGAGGGCAGGTTAAATAAAGACATGACAGCCAGACAAGCCAGTGACTGAATCAAAAGGATTTACATCTGAATGGAGTGAACATCAGCTTACTTTGTGATCTGTAAGGTAAGTAACTTTAATGTGTCAAGCAGAATACACGTTTTCTTTGCCATTTCCCGAAACGTAGCAACGCTTAAGACATGGATTTCATGTTGTAATGTTGACGAGGTACCCCAAAATGTAGTTTGAATGAACGTTTCCATGTCACAAGCAAACAAAGGTTGTTTAAACAGCGAAATTGTCGCAGAAATCAGCCTTGTTTGCATAGCGACGAAGAAAAGAACACAATTTAGGCTGTGATCTCAAATTCTAATCACTCCGTCGATATAGCAATGGACGCTAATAGTCGATCGAATCCCATTGTGACGCAGTGGGGGACAGTATTTGGCATGACAGGCCCCCATTGAATGTACTAGTCTCTCACTCATATAGCAAAATGTGTACAATTACTAGAAATTGGCTTTAAAACCGCAAAAATGTCTCTACACCTTATGGCAAAATGATGACACAATATGGCAGTCCCCGCACCACAATGTTCATGCACAAATAGGTTGTTGATTGCGCTCACAGAACAAAGTGTGTAACTTTCCCTTAATCAGATTCTAGTTTCTAAATAATTCATTAGTGCAACGATTTCATTAATGTATCAGTTTTGATTCCACAAGACACGAGCCAAGCTGATTCAAATTGTTCAGCACCGCATGACGTTTCACAGTTCAGCACCAGGATGTGGATAGCACACATGACATCATTGCCATTACACCACGCTTGGTTTTGCAGGGGTCCTCCAATGTGCAAAGAAAACTACCCAAATTAATTTCAAAAAAGGAATCTGATACATATGTTTGTGTGAAGTAACAATTTGTTCACTCATTCTCAAAGGGTATATGGTAACAAGGCCTGTTGATGCTCATATACACATGCTCTGCTAAGACCCGCTCAAGCCAGTGTCAAAAAGCCTCAACTTTTTCCAAAAGCAAATTCTATCATCTCAATGCTACTGGTCGATGTTTGGAAAAAAATACAGGAGCAGGGTAGGAATAAGCTTAACTTATTCCTGTCGGTGATATCCAGGGATATAGAAGCATCAAAATATCAGCTGCACTTCAACTGTACTGACTGCATTTTTGCTGTAAACCATAACAGTGATAGCATTGACAGAACAGCATAAACAGATCTGGGAGTGTGGCTTTCAGTTAGTTCTTTTTGGCAACCCATCCCATGAGAGTGAGTGTCGTGCCAGTTCATCTGTTCTGTTATATTTAATCAAATCTGACTAACCCAGTGCACTGCTTGCTATTAATTATATTTGTGTGTTTAGGTCAAAATACAAATAAGGTCTCCATTTGTAACACTGACAAGTAAAGAGCATACATATATATAGTAGCAGTCAAAAGTGTGGACACATCTACTCATTCCAGGGTTTTTCTTTATTCTTTACTATTTTCTACATTGTAGAATAATAATGATGACATCAAAACTATGACATAACACATATGGAATCATGTAACTAAAGAAGTGTTAAACAAATCAAAATTACATTTACATTGATTAGTGTAGTGTCAACAACGCAGCCACTGCCAGCTAGTCTACAAAGTCAACAACGCAGCCACTGCCAGCTAGCCTATTTCAGCAGTACTGTATCATTTTAATCATTTTAGTCAATAAGATTCTTGCTACGTAAGCTTAACTTTCTGAACATTCGAGACGTGTAGTCCACTTGTCATTCCAATCTCCTTGCATTAGCGTAGCCTCTTCTGTAGCCTGTCAACTATGTGTCTGTCTATCCCTGTTCTCTCCTCTCTGCACAGACCATACAAACGCTCCACACCGCGTGGCCGCGGCCACCCTAATCTGGTGGTCCCAGCGCGCACGACCCACGTGGAGTTCCAGGTCTCCGGTAGCCTCTGGAACTGCCGATCTGCGGCCAACAAGGCAGAGTTCATCTCAGCCTATGCCTCCCTCCAGTCCCTCGACTTCTTGGCACTGACGGAAACATGGATCACCACAGATAACACTGCTACTCCTACTGCTCTCTCTTCGTCCGCCCACGTGTTCTCGCACACCCCGAGAGCTTCTGGTCAGCGGGGTGGTGGCACCGGGATCCTCATCTCTCCCAAGTGGTCATCGCCTCCTTTGAATTTCATGCTGTCACAGTTACCAGCCCTTTCAAGCTTAACATCCTTATCATTTATCGCCCTCCAGGTCCCCTCGGAGAGTTCATCAATGAGCTTGATGTCTTGATAAGCTCCTTTCCTGAGGACGGCTCACCTCTCACAGTTCTGGGCGACTTTAACCTCCCCACGTCTACCTTTGACTCATTCCTCTCTGCCTCCTTCTTTCTTTCCTCTTTTGACCTCACCCTCTCACCTTCCCCCCCTACTCACAAGGCAGGCAATACGCTCGACCTCATCTTTACTAGATGCTGTTCTTCCACTAACCTCATTGCAACTCCCCTCCAAGTCTCCGACCACTACCTTGTATCCTTTTCCCTCTCGCTCTCATCCAACACTTCCCACACTGCCCCTACTCGGATGGTATCGCGCCGTCCCAACCTTCGCTCTCTCTCCCCCGCTACTCTCTCCTCTTCCATCCTATCATCTCTTCCCTCTGCTCAAACCTTCTCCAACCTATCTCCTGATTCTGCCTCCTCAACCCTCCTCTCCTCCCTTTCTGCATCCTTTGACTCTCTATGTCCCCTATCTTCCAGGCCGGCTCGGTCCTCCCCTCCCGCTCCGTGGCTCGACGACTCATTGCGAGCTCACAGAACAGGGCTCCGGGCAGCCGAGCGGAAATGGAGGAAAACTCACCTCCCTGCGGACCTGGCATCCTTTCGCTCCCTCCTCTCTACATTTTCCTCCTCTGTCTCTGCTGCTAAAGCCACTTTCTACCACTCTAAATTCCAAGCATCTGCCTCCAACCCTAGGAAGCTCTTTGCCACCTTCTCCTCCCTCCTGAATCCTCCTCCCCCCCCTCCTCCCTCTCTGCAGATGACTTCGTCAACCATTTTGAAAAGAAGGTCGACGACATCCGATCCTCGTTTGCTAAGTCAAACGACACCGCTGGTTCTGCTCACACCGCCCTACCCGGTGCTCTGACCTCTTTCTCCCCTCTCTCTCCAGATGAAATCTCGCGTCTTGTGACGGCCGGCCGCCCAACAACCTGCCCGCTCGACCCTATCCCCTCCTCTCTTCTCCAGACTATTTCCGGAGACCTTCTCCCTTACCTCACCTCGCTCATCAACTCATCCCTGACCGCTGGCTACGTCCCTTCCGTCTTCAAGAGAGCGAGAGTTGCACCCCTTCTGAAAAAACCTACACTCGATCCCTCCGATGTCAACAACTACAGACCAGTATCCCTTCTTTCTTTTCTCTCCAAAACTCTTGAACGTGCCGTCCTTGGCCAGCTCTCCCGCTATCTCTCACAGAATGACCTTCTTGATCCAAATCAGTCAGGTTTCAAGACTAGTCATTCAACTGAGACTGCTCTTCTCTGTATCACGGAGGCGCTCCGCACCGCTAAAGCTAACTCTCTCTCCTCTGCTCTCATCCTTCTAGACCTATCGGCTGCCTTCGATACTGTGAACCATCAGATCCTCCTCTCCACCCTCTCCGAGTTGGGCATCTCCGGCGCGGCCCACGCTTGGATTGCGTCCTACCTGACAGGTCGCTCCTACCAGGTGGCGTGGCGAGAATCTGTCTCCTCACCACGCGCTCTCACCACTGGTGTCCCCCAGGGCTCTGTTCTAGGCCCTCTCCTATTCTCGCTATACACCAAGTCACTTGGCTCTGTCATAACCTCACATGGTCTCTCCTATCATTGCTATGCAGACGACACACAATTAATCTTCTCCTTTCCCCCTTCTGATGACCAGGTGGTGAATCGCATCTCTGCATGTCTGGCAGACATATCAGTGTGGATGACGGATCACCACCTCAAGCTGAACCTCGGCAAGACGGAGCTGCTCTTCCTCCCGGGGAAGGACTGCCCGTTCCATGATCTCGCCATCACGGTTGACAACTCCATTGTGTCCTCCTCCCAGAGCGCTAAGAACCTTGGCGTGATCCTGGACAACACCCTGTCGTTCTCAACTAACATCAAGGCGGTGGCCCGTTCCTGTAGGTTCATGCTCTACAACATCCGCAGAGTACGACCCTGCCTCACACAGGAAGCGGCGCAGGTCCTAATCCAGGCACTTGTCATCTCCCGTCTGGATTACTGCAACTCGCTGTTGGCTGGGCTCCCTGCCTGTGCCATTAAACCCCTACAACTCATCCAGAACGCCGCAGCCCGTCTGGTGTTCAACCTTCCCAAGTTCTCTCACGTCACCCCGCTCCTCCGCTCTCTCCACTGGCTTCCAGTTGAAGCTCGCATCCGCTACAAGACCATGGTGCTTGCCTACGGAGCTGTGAGGGGAACGGCACCTCAGTACCTCCAGGCTCTGATCAGGCCCTACACCCAAACAAGGGCACTGCGTTCATCCACCTCTGGCCTGCTCGCCTCCCTACCACTGAGGAAGTACAGTTCCCGCTCAGCCCAGTCAAAACTGTTCGCTGCTCTGGCTCCCCAATGGTGGAACACACTCCCTCACGACGCCAGGACAGCGGAGTCAATCACCACTTTCCGGAGACACCTGAAACCCCACCTCTTTAAGGAATACCTAGGATAGGATAAAGTAATCCTTCTCACCCCCCTTAAAAGATTTAGACAGCTTTGCACGCTCTTGGCATTCTCATATCCAGATTCATGATGTAGTCACCTGGAATGCAATTCAGTTAACAGGTGTGCCTTGTTAAAACTGAATTTGTTGAATTTCATTCCTTCTTAATGTGTTGAGCCAGTCAGTTGTGTTGTGGCAAGGTAGGGGTGGTATACAGAAGATAGCCCTATTTGGTAAAATACCATTTATTTGACAAGAACAGCTCAAATAAGCAAAGAGAAATGACAGTCCATCATTGCTTTAAGACATGAAGGTCAGTCAATGAGGAACATTTCAAGAACTTTGAAAGTTTCTTCAATTGCAGTCGCAAAAACCATCAAGCGCTATGATGAAACTGGCTCTCCTGAGGACCGCCACAGGAAAGGAAGACCCAGAGTTACCTTTGCTGTAGAGGATAAGTTCATTAGAGTTACCAGCCTCACACTGTCACCAAGATGGCATAGCAGTCAGACGTCTTTTTGTCCTCGTTTTGTCGTGTCCCGTATATATATATATATATATATATTTACAACTTTCTTCGCTTACCTTTTTATATATGTTTTTTCTTTTCCATAAACTCAACTTCAAAACACTCTCCTGTAACCCGCCTCACCAATTTATAAAAATAAAAGAAAGTATTATTTCCCTCATCTGTAATCCACCATAGAAGCTAACCAGAAGCTAGCCAGAAGCTACCCTGAAGCTAACCAGAAGCTTGCTAGTTCGCTTCTTTACTGGCTAATCGTTAGTATTAAGCTAACCACGGTTTGTGTTCATCAGCTATCCTTTGGCTCGAAAATCTATCGCCAGTTTTGTACGGAGCGGCTCGGACCGGAACACACCGCACCTATTTTTCTCTCCATGTTCCCGGATTTCAATCGCAAGCTCTGGACATTTATACCTGGGTCTCGCAGCTAGATAGCTGCTATCCGTGTGACTATCGGCTTACTTCGATCCCGGAGCAAACATCAATTATTCCGGAGCTAGCCAGCTGAAGAGTTCCATCAGCCACTCCTGGGCTACAATCACCTATCCGGACCCGTTTTACTGCCCCACCGGGACATCACAACTGGACTTCTGACGTTATCTGCCCGAGGGAGTTATCCAGCTGGCTCCTCCGTCGCGTCGTTACCTGAACGCCCATCTGCGGTCCGCTAATCGTTAGCTGTCTTATCGGCTGCTATCTGAATAGATCTGTCGGACAATTATTTTCTTTTTTCTTGGGCCTCTTTAACTGTATCTATTTTTTTTGCGAATTGGATTGATCCCCTCTACCACACGGAACCCCACTAATCCTACCGACGGAAACGCACGAGGTGGCTAAAAACAGACCTCCATCCTATGCTTGCTTGCTACCGATGGCCCGGCTAGCTGTCTGAATCGCCGTGACTCCAACCAACCTCACTACCCTGCAGGGGCGGCAGGGTAGCCTAGTGGTTAGAGCGTTGGGCTAGTAACCGGAAGGTTGCAAATCTGTCGTTCTTCCCCTGAACAGGCAGTTAACCTACTATTCCTAGGCCGTCATTGAAAATAAGAATTTGTTCTTAACTGACTTGCCTGGTTAAATAAAGGTCAAATAAAAATAAATAAATAAATACTCACTGAACCTTTTTGATCACTCGACGAAGCATGCCTCTCCTTAATGTCAATATGCCTTATCCATTGCTGTTCTGGTTAGTGTTTATTGGCTTATTTCACTGTAGAGCCTCTAGTCATGCTCACTATACCTTATCCAACCAATTTGTTCCACCACCCACACATGCGATGACATCTCCTGGTGTCAATGATGTTTCTAGAGACAATATCTCTCTCATCATCACTCAATACCTAGGTTTACCTCCACTGTATTCACATCCTACCATACCTTTGCCTGTACATTATACCTTGAAGCTATTTCATCGCCCCCAGAAACCTCCTTTTACTCTCTGTTCCAGACGTTCTAGACGACCAATTCTCATTGCTTTTAGCCATACCCTTATCCTCCTCTTTTCCTCTGGTGATGTAGAGGTGAATCCAGGCCCTGCAGTGCCTAGCTCCACTCCTATTCCCCAGGCGCTCTCTTTTGATGACTTCTGTAACCGTTATAGCCTGGGTTTCATGCATGTTAACATTAGAAGCCTCCTCCCTAAGTTTGTTTTATTCACTGCTTCAGCACACTCTGCCAACCCGGATGTTCTAGCTGTGTCTGAATCCTGGCTTCGGAAGACCACCAACAATTCTGAAATGTTCATCCCTAACTACAACATTTTTAGACAAGATAGAACTGCCAAAGGGGGCAGTGTTGCAATCTACTGCAAAGCAGAATTCTGTCCTACTATCCAGGTCTGTACCCAAACAATTTGAACTTCTACTTTAAAAAATCCACCTCTCTAAAAACAAGTCTCTCACCGTTGTCGCCTGCTATAGACCACCCTCTGCCCCCAGCTGTGCTCTGGACACCATATGTGAACTGATTGCCCCCCATCTATTTTCAGAGCTCGTGCTGCTAGGCGACCTAAACTGGAACATGCTTAACACCCCAGCCATCCTACAATCTAAGCTTGATGCCCTCAATCTCACACAAATGATCAATGAACCTACCAGGTACCCCCCCAAAGCCGTAAACACGGGCACCATCATAGATATCATCCTAACCAACTTGCCCTCTAAATACACCTCTGCTGTCTTCAACCAAGATCTCAGCAATCACTGTCTCATTGCCTGCATCCGTAATGGGACCCCTGTCAAACGACCTCCACTCATCACTGTCAAACGCTCCCTGAAACACTTCAGCGAGCAGGCCTTTCTAATCGACCTGGCCGGGGTATCCTGGAAGGATATGGATCTCATCATGCCTGGTTATTTTTTTAAATGTCTTCCTAACCATCTAAAATAAGCATGCCCCATTCAAGAAATTTAGAACCAGGAACTGATATAGCCCTTGGTTCTCCCCAGACCTGACTGCGGTTAACCAACACAAAAACATCCTATGGCGTTCCGCATTAGCATCGAACAGCCCCCGTGATATGCAGCTTTTCAGGGAAGCTAGAAACCATTATACACAGGCAGTTAGAAAAGCCAAGGCTAGCTTTTTCAAGCAGAAATTTGCTTCCTGCAACACTAACTCCAAAACGTTCTGGGACACTGTAAAGTCCATGGAGAATAAGAACACCTCCTCCCAGCTGCCCACTGCACTGAAGATAGGAAACACTGTCACCACTGATAAATCCACTATAATTGAGAATTTCAATAAGCATTTTTCTACGGCTGGCCATGCTTTCCACCTGGCTACCCCTACCCCGGTCAACAGCACTGCACCCCCACAGCAACTCGCCCAAGCCTTCCCCATTTCTCCTTCTCCCAAATCCAGTCAGCTGATGTTCTGAAAGAGCTGCAAAATCTGGACCCCTATAAATCAGCCGGGCTAGACAATCTGGACCCTTTCTTTCTAAAATGATCTGCAGAAATTGTTGCCACCCCTATTACTAGCCTGTTCAACCTCTCTTTCGTGTCGTCTGAGATTCCCAAAGATTGGAAAACAGCTGCGGTCATCCCCCTCTTCAAAGGGGGACACACTCTTGACCCAAACTGCTACAGACCTACAGACATCACTACTC
>NC_068443.1:32521811-32522370 GCF_023373465.1 Oncorhynchus keta
CCCTCAGGAGCACGGTTCCTCTCCAGCTAGTTCAGCGGAGGCTGCTTAGGGAGTGATGGTTCATGTCTGGAATGGTATCAAACACTTGATTAACTTATTATTGCAACAACACTATTACACATCAATACAGGGACATGTCTGTGAATACAATGGGGAAAAATGAAATAACCTTTTGTGCCAGATATCATTTACAGGGTAAATGGGGAAAAATATTTTAATGTGTTTCTTAAACTTTTGGGATAACATGACAAGGTAGTCTCTTTGACCATAGCATGGTTTGGTCAGTTCCATAGCAATATGTTGAATTATAATCACCCAAAATGACTTCATTGCCAATCACTTCCACTTATTGTTGCATTTTTTAATCCAAAATATTCAAGTCATTCATTTGTTAACTTGGAAAAAAGAGAACCTCAGTGTTAAGTCATAGTAAGGAAGTTGAATTTCTTTGCAAACCATGTATTTTCTCTGAGTAATATTAACCTGAGATTTATCGAGGAACTCATCAAACGTCAAAAACTCCCCAGTGTTGTCTACCAAATCACGTGAAAAATGAATA
>NC_068443.1:32522470-32529787 GCF_023373465.1 Oncorhynchus keta
GCTATCAGCAGGGCTTTCTTGGGGCTGGGCAGTCTTATTATCAATTGCCTTCTCATCTAAGGTTGATGTAATCTTCTCATCATTGGCCATTTTGGCCTTCTATAGCACAAACCAGTTGATGCAGCTGTCCATGCCTGATAGATTCATGACGACATCAGGCGGTGCCCACAGTTTTAAAGGTTTTGGAGAGTGAGTTATAATGCTATCCATTACCTCATACCAGTAGGCTATGACTTTTCAAACACGTTATCTTTTGCTGGTGTCTTTCATTTTCTTTCATTTCATTTTTTACAATCTTTTGTGTGGGATGTTTAAGTGCATGGAATATAATTTGTCTATGGGGCTAGGCGGCTAGGGCTATTTACAGGGCTGAAAGAAACAAATGGATAACAAGATTGAACGTTACAAATCTATTTTATCTGACTGTAGGCTGTTAATCAGTGGTGGAAAAGTACCCAATCATCTTACTTGAGTAAAAAGTAGAAAATGACTCAAGTCACCCAGTAAAATACTATTTGAGTAAAAGTCTAAAAGTATTTGGTTTTAAATATACTTAAGTATCAAAAGTAAACGTACAGACTGCACCATGTTATTTTTTTATTAATTTACGGATAGCCAGGGGCACACTCCAACACTCAGACATCATTTACATATGTTTAGAATCAGGCAGATCAGAGTCAATAGGGATGACGGGGATGTTCTCTTGATGAGAGCATGAATTGGACTATTTTCCTGTCCTGCTAAGCATTCAAAATGTAATGAAAGACAAGGCATAAAGTAAAAGTTGTATTTAAATGAGCAAAAACAGCCCAAAATAACTATACTCCCAAGCCTCCTGCTGTTTCCTTTTAAAGAGAATGCTTTCATCAAACTGTTGTCCATCACGTGGACTGGGACATGTTTCGATTGCGTCAGATGGAAATATTGACGAATACGCTGATTCGGTGTGCGAGTTCATTAGAACGTGCGTCGAAGATGTCGTTCCCATAGCAACGATAAAAACATTCCCAAACCAGAAACCGTGGATTGATGGCAGCATTCGCGTGAAACTGAAAGCACGAACAACTGCTTTTAATCAGGGCAAGGTGTCTGGTAACATGTCCGAATATAAACAATGCAGCTATTCCCTCTGCAAGGCTATTAACATTTACATTTACATTTAAGTCATTTAGCAGACGCTCTTATCCAGAGCGACTTACAAATTGGTGCATTCACCTTATGACATCCAGTGGAACAGCCACTTTACAATAGTGCATCTAAATCTTTTAAGGGGGGTGAGAAGGATTACTTTATCCTATCCTAGGTATTCCTTAAAGAGGTGGGGTTTCAGGTGTCTCCGGAAGGTGGTGATTGACTCCGCTGTCCTGGCGTCGTGAGGGAGTGTGTTCCACCATTGGGGAGCCAGAGCAGCGAACAGTTTTGACTGGGCTGAGCGGGAACTGTACTTCCTCAGTGGTAGGGAGGCGAGCAGGCCAGAGGTGGATGAACGCAGTGCCCTTGTTTGGGTGTAGGGCCTGATCAGAGCCTGGAGGTACTGAGGTGCCGTTCCCCTCACAGCTCCGTAGGCAAGCACCATGGTCTTGTAGCGGATGCGAGCTTCAACTGGAAGCCAGTGGAGAGAGCGGAGGAGCGGGGTGACGTGAGAGAACTTGGGAAGGTTGAACACCAGACGGGCTGCGGCATTCTGGATGAGTTGTAGGGGTTTAATGGCACAGGCAGGGAGCCCAGCCAACAGCGAGTTGCAGTAATCCAGACGGGAGATGACAAGTGCCTGGATTAGGACCTGCGCCGCTTCCTGTGTGAGGCAGGGTCGTACTCTGCGGATGTTGTAGAGCATGAACCTACAGGAACGGGCCACCGCCTTGATGTTAGTTGAGAACGACAGGGTGTTGTCCAGGATCACGCCAAGGTTCTTAGCGCTCTGGGAGGAGGACACAATGGAGTTGTCAACCGTGATGGCGAGATCATGGAACGGGCAGTCCTTCCCGGGAGGAAGAGCAGCTCCGTCTTGCCGAGGTTCAGCTTGAGGTGGTGATCCGTCATCCACACTGATATGTCTGCCAGACATGCAGAGATGCGATTCGCCACCTGGTCATCAGAAGGGGAAAGGAGAAGATGAATTGTGTGTCGTCTGCATAGCAATGATAGGAGAGACCATGTGAGGTTATGACAGAGCCAAGTGACTTGGTGTATAGCGAGAATAGGAGAGGGCCTAGAACAGAGCCTGGGGGACACCAGTGGTGAGAGCGCGTGGTGAGGAGACAGATTCTCGCCACGCCACCTGGTAGGAGCGACCTGTCAGGTAGGACGCAATCCAAGCGTGGGCCGCGCCGGAGATGCCCAACTCCGAGAGGGTGGAGAGGAGGATCTGATGGTTCACAGTATCGAAGGCAGCCGATAGGTCTAGAAGGATGAGAGCAGAGGAGAGAGAGTTAGCTTTAGCAGTACGGAGCGCCTCCGTGATACAGAGAAGAGCAGTCTCAGTTGAATGACTAGTCTTGAAACCTGACTGATTTGGATCAAGAAGGTCATTCTGAGAGAGATAGCGGAGAGCTGGCCAAGGACGACACGTTCAAGAGTTTTGGAGAGAAAAGAAAGAAGGGATACTGGTCTGTAGTTGTTGACATCGGAGGGATCGAGTGTAGGTTTTTTCAGAAGGGGGTGCAACTCTCGCTCTCTTGAAGACGGAAGGGACGTAGCCAGCGGTCAGGGATGAGTTGATGAGCGAGGTGAGGTAAGGAGAAGGTCTCCGGAAATGGTCTGGAGAAGAGAGGAGGGGATAGGGTCGAGCGGGCAGGTTGTTGGGGGCGGCCGGCCGTCACAAGACGCAAGATTTCATCTGGAGAGAGAGGGAGAAAGAGGTCAGAGCACAGGGTAGGGCAGTGTGAGCAGAACCAGCGGTGTCGTTTGACTTAGCAAACGAGGATCGGATGTCGTCGACCTTCTTTTCAAAATGTTTGACGAAGTCATCTGCAGAGAGGGAGGAGGGGGAGGGGAGGAGGATTCAGGAGGGAGGAGAAGGTGGCAAAGAGCTTCCTAGGGTTAGAGGCAGATGCTTGGAATTTAGAGTGGTAGAAAGTGGCTTTAGCAGCAGAGACAGAGGAGGAAAATGTATAGAGGAGGGAGCGAAAGGATGCCAGGTCCGCAGGGAGGCGAGTTTTCCTCCATTTCCGCTCGGCTGCCCGGAGCCCTGTTCTGTGAGCTCGCAATGAGTCGTCGAGCCACGGAGGCGGGAGGGAGGACCGAGCCGGCCTGGAAGATAGGGGACATAGAGAGTCAAAGGATGCAGAAAGGGAGGAGAGGAGGGTTGAGGAGGCAGAATCAGGAGATAGGTTGGAGAAGGTTTGAGCAGAGGGAAGAGATGATAGGATGGAAGAGGAGAGAGTAGCGGGGAGAGAGAGCGAAGGTTGGGACGGCGCGATACCATCCGAGTAGGGGCAGTGTGGGAAGTGTTGGATGAGAGCGAGAGGGAAAAGGATACAAGGTAGTGGTCGGAGACTTGAGGGGAGTTGCAACGAGGTTAGTGGAAGAACAGCATCTAGTAAAGATGAGGTCGAGCGTATTGCCTGCCTTGTGAGTAGGGGGAAGGTGAGAGGGTGAGGTCAAAAGAGGAAAGGAGTGGAAAGAAGGAGGCAGAGAGGAATGAGTCAAAGGTAGACGTGGGGAGGTTAAAGTCGCCCAGAACTGTGAGAGGTGAGCCGTCCTCAGGAAAGGAGCTTATCAAGACATCAAGCTCATTGATGAACTCTCCGAGGGGACCTGGAGGGCGATAAATGATAAGGATGTTAAGCTTGAAAGGGCTGGTAACTGTGACAGCATGAAATTCAAAGGAGGCGATAGACAGATGGGTAAGGGGAGAAAGAGAGAATGACCACTTGGGAGAGATGAGGATCCCGGTGCCACCACCCCGCTGACCAGAAGCTCTCGGGGTGTGCGAGAACACGTGGGCGGACGAAGAGAGAGCAGTAGAGTAGCAGTGTTATCTGTGGTGATCCATGTTTCCGTCAGTGCCAAGAAGTCGAGGGACTGGAGGGAGGCATAGGCTGAGATGAACTCTGCCTTGTTGGCCGCAGATCGGCAGTTCCAGAGGCTACCGGAGACCTAGAACTCCACGTGGGTCGTGCGTGCTGGGACCACCAGATTAGGGTGGCCGCGGCCACGCGGTGTGGAGCGTTTGTATGGTCTGTGCAGAGAGGAGATAACAGGGATAGACAGACACATAGTTGACAGGCTACAGAAGAGGCTACGCTAATGCAAGGAGATTGGAATGACAAGTGGACTACACGTCTCGAATGTTCAGAAAGTTAAGCTTACGTAGCAAGAATCTTATTGACTAAAATGATTAAAATGATACAGTACTGCTGAAGTAGGCTAGCTGGCAGTGGCTGCGTTGTTGACACTACACTAATCAAGTCGTTCCGTTGAGTGTAATAGTTTCTACAGTGCTGCTATTCGGGGCTAGCTGGCTAGCTAGCAGTGTTGATTACGTTACGTTGCTAAAAGAACGACAATAGCTGGCTAGCTAACCTAGAAAATCGCTCTAGACTACACAATTATCTTTGATACACAGACGGCTATGTAGCTAGCTATGTAGCTAGCTACGATCAAACAAATCAAACCGTTGTGCTGTAATGAAATGAAATGAAAATGTGATACTACCTGTGGAGCGAAGCAGAATGCGACCGGGTTGTTGAGTGCGGAAGTTCTATTCAGTAGACGTTGGCTAGCTGTTGGCTAGCTAGCAGTGTCTCCTACGTTAAGGACGACAAATAGCTGGCTAGCTAACCTCGGTAAATTAAGATAATCACTCTAAGACTACACGCTCTAAACTACACAATTATCTTGGATACGAAGACAGCAAAGACAACTATGTAGCTAGCTAACACTACACTAATCAAGTCGTTCAGTTGAGTGTAATAGTTTCTACAGTGCTGCTATTCGGTAGACGGTGGACGTTTGCTAGCTGGCTAGCTGCTGGGCAGATAGCAGTGTAGACTACGTTAGACGACGAAATACGAAGTTGCAATAGAAGTGCTGACTGTTTCACTTTGTTGTCCTCTTTCTTTTCCTTTTTCTTCTGTCCTTCTTTTGTCCTTATTTTGTCTTCCTTTCTTCTGTTAACTAGATATTTTTTTGTTGTTATTCTTTGTAAGCTAGCTAGCTTCTTCCAGGAGAGTCCCTAGCAACTGCTTAGCAACAAGTAAACAATTCTGCTAGCAATTCAGTTATTAAACAAGCTAAGCGTCAGTACAGAGACAAAGTGGAGTCTCAATTCAATGGCTCAGACACAAGAGGCATGTGGCAGGGTCTACAGTCAATCACGGACTACAAGAAGAAACCCAGCCCAGTCACGGACCAGGATGTCTTGCTCCCAGGCAGACTAAATAACTGTTTTGCCCGCTTTGAGGACAATACAGTGCCACTGACACGGCCTGCAACGAAAACATGCGGTCTCTCCTTCACTGCAGCCGAGGTGAGTAAGACATTTAAACGTGTTAACCCTCGCAAGGCTGCAGGCCCAGACGGCATCCCCAGCCGCGCCCTCAGAGCATGCGCAGACCAGCTGGCCGGTGTGTTTACGGACATATTCAATCAATCCCTATACCAGTCTGCTGTTCCCACATGCTTCAAGAGGGCCACCATTGTTCCTGTTCCCAAGAAAGCTAAGGTAACTGAGCTAAACGACTACCGCCCGTAGCACTCACTTCCGTCATCATGAAGTGCTTTGAGAGACTAGTCAAGGACCATATCACCTCCACCCTACCTGACACCCTAGACCCACTCCAATTTGCTTACCGCCCAAATAGGTCCACAGACGATGCAATCTCAACCCACTGCACACTGCCCTAACCCACCTGGACAAGAGGAATACCTATGTGACAATGCTGTTCATCGACTACAGCTCGGCATTCAACACCATAGTACCCTCCAAGCTCGTCATCAAGCTCGAGACCTGGGTCTCGACCCCGCCCTGTGCAACTGGGTACTGGACTTCCTGATGGGCCCCCCCAGGTGGTGAGGGTAGGCAACAACATCTCCTCCCCGCTGATCCTCAACACGGGGCCCCAAGGGTGCGTTCTGAGCCCTCTCCTGTACTCCCTGTTCACCCACGACTGCGTGGCCACGCACGCTCCAACTCAATCTTCAAGTTTGCGGACGACACAACAGTGGTAGGCTTGATTACCAACAACGACGAGACGGCCTACAGGGAGGAGGTGAGGGCCCAGGTGTCAGGAAAATAACCTCACACTCAACGTCAACAAAACTAAGGAGATGATTGTGGACTTCAGGAAACAGCAGAGGAACACCCCTATCCACATCGATGGAACAGTAGTGGAGAGGGTAGCTAGTTTTAAGTTCCTCGGCATACACATCACAGACAAACTGAATTGGTCCACCACACTGACAGCGTCGTGAAGAAGGCGCAGCAGCGCCTATTCAACCTCAGGAGGCTGAAGAAATTTGGCTTGTCACCAAAAGCACTCACAAACTTCTACAGATGCACAATCGAGAGCATCCTGGCGGGCTGTATCACCGCCTGGTACGGCAACTGCTCCGCCTCAACCGTAAGGCTCTCCAGAGGGTAGTGAGGACTGCACAACGCATCACCGGGGGCAAACTACCTGCCATCCAGGACACCTACACCACCCGTTGTTACAGGAAGGCCATAAAGATCATCAAGGACATCAACCACCCGAACCACTGCCTGTTCACCCCGCTATCATCCAGAAGGCGAGGTCAGTACAGGTGCATCAAAGCTGGGACCGAGAGACTGAAAAACAGCTTCTATCTCAAGGCCATCAGACTGTTAAACAGCCACCACTAACATTGAGTGGCTGCTGCCAACACACTGTCATTGACACTGACCCAACTCCAGCCATTTTAATAATGGGAAATGATGTAAATATATCACTAGCCACTTTAAACAATGCTACCTTATATAATGTTACTTACCCTACATTATTCATCTCATATGCATATGTATATACTGTACTCTACATCATCGACTGCATCCTTATGTAATACATGTATCACTAGCCACTTTAACTATGCCACTTTGTTTACTTTGTCTACACACTCATCTCATATGTATATACTGTACTCGATACCATCTACTGTATGCTGCTCTGTACCATCACTCATTCATATATCCTTATGTACATATTCCTTATCCCCTTACACTGTGTATAAGACAGTAGTTTTGGAATTGTTAGTTAGATTACTTGTTGGTTATCACTGCATTGTCGGAACTAGAAGCACAAGCATTTCGCTACACTCGCATTAACATCTGCTAACCATGTGTATGTGACAAATTTG